>NW_021134375.1:0-777 GCF_004193835.3 Ostrinia furnacalis | reverse complement strand
TAAAACACATTTTAATAAACTTAAAAGGAATTAAATCAGCGATTTTTTTTTCACAATTTCTGTTTAAAAAAATACTTATCGATAGGGTATGTTATTCTGATGAATAAATATTACAAACGTTTTTCTCTAAAACCAATAGTTTGGCTGGAAAAAAATATTTTCCATTTTCGTTGTACGGAATGAAACATAAAGTGGTCGATTTCGACTAAGCCTTGACAGATTTTGCTTTGAAACTACTTGAGCCTTGTTCTATGGCTTGTTAACTATAATCCTAGACTAACAGCGCGCGCACAAAGTTGCCCGTTCAGAAGTTATGAGGTTCCGAAAAATGAAAAGTAAAGTAAGTAAAATTTACTTTTCTTTAGATAAGACGACAAGATAAAGGTTAATTATAGCCTGACCAGGAACATAAAAACCCTGGCATAGAGGCGCTTCAATTGCATTTGATAGTGCAACACTAAGTACAGTCGTACATGTGTTAAATTAATAGGCTAAATTTATGTATCAGGATACAGGATTACGGGCTAATTTGATATTTTCATAAATGAACGAAAAATATTATTAAAGGTAACCTGGTTTAAATAAATTAAATGAAACCATCAATCGAGCTAGTACGATTTATTTTATTATTCATCAATAATCAAATTCAGAACTTGAATATTCAACTGCAATGTCTGCTCATGAACGCTTCAAACTCGGCACTTCTTTCCCAATTCCATAAAATTCAAAACTTAGAAAGTGACAAAAAACTTTAAAATAGGTAGTTGAAACAGACTA
>NW_021134374.1:0-1179 GCF_004193835.3 Ostrinia furnacalis | reverse complement strand
CACCCGAAAAATAATTTGTACGCTATTTCGTGAGTCAATTAATCGCAATTTTAAAGGAATTCTATGTTTTCATATAACTTTTTTCTAAGCCAAATCAATTGTCAAGGAACCCATGAAACCACTATTACAAGTTTTATTTAAATGGACGTTCCTTCGCCTTTTTATAAGCTTAAGAAGTTGGAGCGCTAACCTTACGGTGAGAGCAACCTTTGCAAGCCGCACGGCTGTTTTTGGCTCTCTGACAGTTTGAAGCTTCGTATTGCTCTCATTTTTGGCGCCACAATGTTGGTACTTGGTTTTTTAGATAGCTTAAATAATAGAGTTTTTGTAGTAATGAAGAATTTTTATAAATAATATTCCATTTGCTTATTATTTGAGCTTGAAAAAAAACTTACGAACTTACGTACTATCACGAACTAGTAGCCGTTTACCTTAGTACTTATTTGAATGAACTAGAAGGCATAATTAATGAATCATTCTTCTCCTGAGAAAAAATACAAATATAACCACCATTATTGACAGTGTTATTCATCTACCTTATTTGATCGGGACTAATTAATGTAAGCCATTAACCAGTTATACAAGATTTTGTATAATGTTTTGATGTCATTTCATCAATTAAATGAGTGACACTTTAGCACCAAATGCAAGAATGCTTAGCTCACCCATTCGCAGAATGGGTAGAAATGAGCTCAAAGCGAGCATTATGGCGTCTCAAATGTCACACTAAACAGACGAGGCAGTCTCTTAAAAACTTTGTATTTAGGGTGTTTTTAATATCGTGTGGATTTCATCACGCACGCGGGATGGCCTGCGTCCCCCACCCTCCGCGTGCGTATTCCACGCAAACAATAATTACTTGTATGAAAAGGACACTTGCGGGTGTCACGCACGCGGGGCAATACATACCGCCATAATAATCACCATCATCATAAATAATATCTGAAGTATCCATAATGCCAATGTTTCCAGACGGACGCAATCCCTCGAAGCGATATGGCTAATATTATAGGAAGAAAGATTTGTATTTTAGTATTGAATATTTAAAAAACCTGATTAATATAGGCCTATTCAAATATACCTACCGGTGCGAAGCCGGGCACGGCGCGCCGCTAAGTATGGAATAACCACAGTTATAACAACAACATTGAACCTCGAAAAATGTGGCAACAAACTGAT
>NW_021134373.1:0-654 GCF_004193835.3 Ostrinia furnacalis | reverse complement strand
TACCTATTTTAAAGTTTTTTGTCACTTTCTAAGTTTTGAATTTTATGGAATTGGGAAAGAAGTACCGAGTTTGAAGCGTTAATGAGCAGACATTGCAGTTGAATATTCAAGTTCTGAATTTGATTATTGATGAATAATAAAATAAATCCTACTAGCTCGATTGATGGTTTTATTTAATTTATTTAAATCAGGTTACCTATAATAATATTTTTTCGTTAATTTATGAAAATATCAAATTAGTCCGTAATCCTGAACCCTGATACATAAAGTTAGCCTATTAATTTAACACAGGTACGACGACTGTACTCAGTGTTGCACTATCAAATGCAATTGACGCGCCTCTATGCCAGGGTTTTTATGTTCCTGGTCAGGCTATACGTATCGCATTTTATGAAACAAAAACACATGAAAAAGGTAGGGTGGCAAACAGGTTTTTGTATGAAAGGTAAAAAAGGACTATTTTTAAAATATCTAAATATTTGGTAATAAGTAGGATTATAGTTATAATTCTTTGTTATCTTAAAGATTAATATTCATCCTTCAAAATTGTGTGTGTGTTTTTTTTTGTGTGATGATTTATAAATATAAAACTTTTGAACTGTTTCAAAGCACACTTTTTTTTTTCAAAATGTACATTTTTTTTGAGAAATACTC
>NW_021134372.1:0-1016 GCF_004193835.3 Ostrinia furnacalis | reverse complement strand
GCTACGCACAGTGTAGCAAAAATCAGGCCAATGTTCAGGAGCATGGAAATCTGTATCCAGAATGTAAAAAAGTGACCCTCAAAGGTAAAATATATTGTCTGATATCTTCTTTATATAAATATTTTATATAATTTAAATATTTTAATTGATTAAACTACATAACCAAAGGGGTAAAACCAGCATTTTTCAAAATCTTCAGAGCTCAGTCGGCACGGGTTAATGTTGACGTAGGAAGATGAAATTTTGTATTTAACTAAGTCTGAGTAGTACTAAAAGAAATAGAGGGTATGCATTTCAATATCTAAAAAAAAATTTTTTTCGGCCATTTATGGGACACCCTAATCTACAGCTTGACCGCCAATAAAAACTAGGGGTCGCAATACCGAATCATTTCAGCAAAACCGGTATTTTCGGTATTGGCTCTAAACCAATACCGATAATCCGGTATTTTCGATATTTCCGGGATTAAGCTAAAGTTAGCAAATTTAGTATAATAAAGTTATTTTGCGGAGGAATAGTAAGTAGGTACCTAACCTAAATGAATTTATCTTCTAAGGGCTGATTTTTCAATCATCAAATAACTTTTAACTGACGAATAAATTTGTCATTTTGACATATTTCCCATACTGAAACTATCAATATGCCAAAATTATTCTTCAGTTAAGAGTTATCCAATGATTGAAAAATCAGCTCTAAATAAAACAAAATACTCATTGACACAAGGTTTGTTGTTTGATATGTTGGTTGGTAGACTTGGTAGTTCTTTGCAATAATTTACTAATTCAACGATGTCTCTGTGATCAACTCGGTCAAAACAGGAAGCGATCACCGAATGGTGAGGCACATTGAATATCAGACCCAAGCTCAAAAGATGTCGACTGATGAAGTCTACGCTCCGCCCAGCGCCCATCCTATCCAAGTCAAAAACCCCGAAAGCTATCAGCTCGAATCGCAAAATCGTTTCGAATGCCTAGGAGACTGCGGAAATGTGGACGAATACAATGACAGGTTCGTAG
>NW_021134371.1:0-582 GCF_004193835.3 Ostrinia furnacalis | reverse complement strand
CGCGCCCAAGTTCACATCAATCAATCTTGGTATTGTTTTGACAATTTATGTCATGTACAAGCATTTTTACACTGAAAGTTATGGGGAAAAGTTTTTTTTGCGACATGGGTGACTTTAAAGTTAGTGACAGACAGAAAGAATAGTGGCAGAAAAAAAAGAAAAATGAGGTTTGGTCGGATATACGATCCAGATTATGGGAAAAATCCGAAATGTCAGAAAGTCAAGATGGCGGCGGCGTGGGCGGCCATTTTGTAAAAAATTGAAAATTTCGAATTTTTGGAATTCAGTTTTCGAGTAGTTGGCAACATTTGAGAAAGTCGAGTTGTATGAGGCGGTTGTGTCTCTAAATCCATGAGGATCCACAATCCACACCCATGTCACAATTACTCCCCTCTAAATACCCCAAAAATACCCCTGATCAGTGAGTGAGTGAGTCAGTCAGTGGTAATCGAGCTTTATATAATATAGACTAGCTTTGGTCGCCCGCTACGCGGGCTACAAAAGCTAGATCTGCGATGCTGGCCGCTCCGGGCTTCGCCCTACGCGGCGCTCGGCCTGCGGCCTCGCATTCGGAGCTCGGCC
>NW_021134370.1:0-17487 GCF_004193835.3 Ostrinia furnacalis | reverse complement strand
TTATTTATTAGGACGAATTAATATTGATGTAGGTATACCATGATTGATACTTTTGGAGTCGGTGCAGGCAAACTTTACATGTTTCATAATCTTGGCACCGACTCCAGAAGTATCAATCATGGTATACCTACATAAATATTAATTCGTCCTAATAAATAAGTAGGTAATTAGTAATTATTTTTCTACTTTTTAGTGTACCTAGGTTTTTTGGAGTCGGTTTTATTTTTTTTTTATAAAATTTTACTGATTTTTCATTAAGGTACTTTATGCTTTGAATTTATGAATGGGCAATCCAAAGCTCACCTTGCACTGCCGCAGGATGTTGTGTCGGTCGGAGCGCTTGCTCTCGATGCGCGCCTCAGTGGCGGCGATCTGCTTCTGAATACCGGCCACTTCCTTTTGCAGCGTCTGCACCTCTTTACGCGCCTGCGGAAAACATTCGCTTATGTTGGTAAATGAGACCGCAACCATTTAATAATTTATGTTGGGAAAATAAAATAAATACGTTTGTTAATAAAATAATATTTCCGAATTTCATTGGTATTCCCCGAAATATCAACAGCTTATAGAAACACGATTTACGGTTCGAAATAACAATCACAATTTTGTCGTTTATGTGTCGCGCGACCCATGACAGTCCGAGCGACCTGTCATTGGCCTATGCACGCGTTGGAGTGGTTGAAGCATAACGGTTAAAATTGAAGACGCAAAAAACAAAATGAGAGTCCAGTCCTAATGTAGCCACTTGTCCCCACCGATGCGGTCGATGACGTCAAATAACGCTGTCACCTTTCAGCTTTACATTAGTTGATGTTTTGTCCAATGCGCTCTAGATGGCGTTAACACAATATGGAAGAAAATCGTGAGATCGGCAGCGATCAACTACTAAAAATATTTTTTCCTAAACCAATAAAATCACGCTTGACAAAAAATGAGTTATAAAAAAGCTGCAAACAGTAAAAAGGTCATCATTTCAGCCACAGGACGTCCACCGCTGAACATAGGCCTCCCCCAATGACTTTCACATCGCACGGTTGGTAGCGGCCTGCATCCAGCGCCTTCCTGCTACCTTTATCAGGTCAAAGTCAAAGTCAAAGTCAAAATTTCTTTATTTGTTTAGACTAATAAATAGTTCTTACAAATCGTCATTTTGCTCTTAAGGAGCCTCTACACGTCTCATAATCTTTTTACCCTACCAGCGCTTCGAGACCAACATTTGGCAAGGGTCGTCGGTCCACCTTGTGGGTGGACGTCCCACGCTGCGTTTTCCGGTACGTGGCCAGTTCTGCGTACGCAGTGGAAGTGGCAGTGGGCACAGCCCTGCGCATTGCCACTTCAGCTTGCTGATCCGTCGGGCTATGTCAGCGACTTTAAAATCAAAATCAAAATTATCTTTATTTGTTTAGACTAATTAAATTAGTTCTTGCAAATCGTCAAATGCTCTTAAGGAGCCTATACATGTCTCATTCTTTTTTTGCCCTACCAGCGCTTCGAGACAAACATTTGGCAAGTGCTGAGAAGAAGCGCCGCAACAAACTCAGTCACCACTGTCTGCCGGTTGAAAAATATAAAAAAGTAGGAAGTTACATTAAGTTACATTTAGTTCGTAAAAATGTCACTTCTGGTCTTCTCACCAGTTTTTACATTTCAGGGGCCGTTTCAGGGGCCTCAAACTACCGCCCGCTTGCATCCAGCGATCGTACCTTCTCGAGCGCGTCGTCGGCGGCCTGCGAGCGCGCGCGCGCGGCGGCGCGGTCGGCCTTCAGCGCGTCGGCGCGCTTGAGCTCGCGGTCGATGTCCTGGCGCTGCTTGGCCTCCGCCTGGCGTCCGGCTTCCAGCTCGTCCTCGCCGTCCTGCACCGTGCGCTCCCAGCGAGTCACGTTCTCTGCCGAGGACAGTTGCGTTTGAGACGGAGTATTAAATCAGCGAAGAAAAAAAACAAGAAGTTTTCGACATCGCGTCGCGCTCGTTGCTGTACACCGCGTAACTTATGGCAGGGATAATGGAGAAGTTTCGTGATGTTGAAAACATAATTCACTGAATGCGATTAAAAACCAAAACTAAAAAGACGGTGAAGTTTTTTTATAAATCCATCAAGAAATGGCTGAGAAATTAATTATTTAATGGCCTGTAGAATAAATACAAATCATGTTTTATCAATCAAAAATAGTGCAAAAGGTAGAATAGCTTCTTAGGTTTAAAGAACAGTCTTTAGTTAAGTAAGTTTAATATAAATATTAAGAGATTTTCAACATATTATAAGAGGAGGCGCGCGCGCTCGCCACCCATCGCGAACTCTGCGCAGATGACGGGTACACGGTTGCACGTCACTTTTTCATACTAGGGGTTAAATTACCTACATATTTTCGCGTGAAACTCAAACATAGGCGGTGCCGTGACGTCACGCAATCCGTTCTTAATCACAATGCTTTGTTTTTTTTGTAATCCGAATGAGTGGTGCCGATAAAATGGCGCAAAATATTTGTTATGCGAAACTTTGGGGCCTTGTGATTTCTTTACTTGTAGATATATTTTCATGATTCTTTCACAATGATTATTACTTTTACTTATATTTTAAAACTTTATTAAAAGAAAAACAAAAAAAAATAGTATCTCGATTTGATAATTGGAGGTTTAATGAAAGCTGTTTTTTTCTGGTAATTGTTATGATAGGGCAATGGTAATCGTACTGCTCCATAATGGCTCACGCCCCATATACGTCAGCAGGCGTGTACTCACTCTGCGTGTCGCGCGAGCGCTCGAACTCGAGGTTGGAGGCGATGCGGTCGATGTGCGCCTCGAACTCCATGCGGCTCCTGCAGCTACGTCAGCAGGCGGGTACTCACTCTGCGTGTCGCGCGAGCGCTCGAACTCGAGGTTGGAGGCGATGCGGTCGATGTGCGCCTCGAACTCCATGCGGCTCCTGCAGCTACGTCAGCAGGCGGGTACTCACTCTGCGTGTCGCGCGAGCGCTCGAACTCGAGGTTGGAGGCGATGCGGTCGATGTGCGCCTCGAACTCCATGCGGCTCCTGCAGCTACGTCAGCAGGCGGGTACTCACTCTGCGTGTCGCGCGAGCGCTCGAACTCGAGGTTGGAGGCGATGCGGTCGATGTGCGCCTCGAACTCCATGCGGCTCCTGCAGCTACGTCAGCAGGCGGGTACTCACTCTGCGTGTCGCGCGAGCGCTCGAACTCGAGGTTGGAGGCGATGCGGTCGATGTGCGCCTCGAACTCCATGCGGCTCCTGCAGCTACGTCAGCAGGCGGGTACTCACTCTGCGTGTCGCGCGAGCGCTCGAACTCGAGGTTGGAGGCGATGCGGTCGATGTGCGCCTCGAACTCCATGCGGCTCCTGCAGCTACGTCAGCAGGCGGGTACTCACTCTGCGTGTCGCGCGAGCGCTCGAACTCGAGGTTGGAGGCGATGCGGTCGATGTGCGCCTCGAACTCCATGCGGCTCCTGCAGCTACGTCAGCAGGCGGGTACTCACTCTGCGTGTCGCGCGAGCGCTCGAACTCGAGGTTGGAGGCGATGCGGTCGATGTGCGCCTCGAACTCCATGCGGCTCCTGCAGCTACGTCAGCAGGCGGGTACTCACTCTGCGTGTCGCGCGAGCGCTCGAACTCGAGGTTGGAGGCGATGCGGTCGATGTGCGCCTCGAACTCCATGCGGCTCCTGCAGCTACGTCAGCAGGCGGGTACTCACTCTGCGTGTCGCGCGAGCGCTCGAACTCGAGGTTGGAGGCGATGCGGTCGATGTGCGCCTCGAACTCCATGCGGCGCTTGGCGCGCTCCTGCTGCGCGCGCAGCTCGCGCTCCTCGTACTGCCTGCGGGTTGAAGGACCTTGTTAGGCTAAGAACTCATGGCGCGATTTTCACCCGCGCCCGCGGCGGTTGCGGTCACGCAGTTTCTGTAGAATTCAGATACTTATGTAATGCACAACTCACGACGCGGTTTTGAACCGCAGCAGGCGCGGTTGTAATCGGGTCCCATTCGGCGGTTACGCCCGCGCTAAAACCGCCCGATACCTATCGGCGGGCGATCATTTTGTACCAGTAACTTAGCACGCGGCGCGATTTAAAATCGCGCCGTGAGTTCTTAGAATAACCTCGCGCAAATAACCGCTCCCGTGAGTTTTGAAATAAAACCGCAATTCCACAACCACCGCGGGCGCGGGTGTAAATCGCGCCGTGAGTTCTTAGCCTTAGGCCGAATTCGCATTACGGCTAAACCGCCGCGCTTTTTAACCGCATGATTTTATAACCAAATAAAACTAAATTTAAAGCAAGTGTCCGCACTGCGGTTTTTTCCCGCGACTGATTTTACGTACGTCTCGCGGTTTAGCGGTTACCCGTGCGCGGGAAAAAACCGTAGGGCGGACGTAGCATTACTGCTACGCGTCGTGACGTCACAGTTTATTAAAATGGGTCCACGAATGCGCGTGCATAAAAATAGGTCTGCCGAGGCGACTACTGATGTTTCATGGCTGTGCACAGATTAATAACTTGCACGTGGGCCAAACACAACGCTTATTAGGCAACGCCTAAAGTCGTACGCATGATTCATCTATAACAGCAACTGCATAATGTGCCCCCCCAACGTATGACTGTGATATTGCAATATCTTATTATTACACACTAAAACCCTGGCTTTCTTAAATAAATATCTGTAACCGTTATTTGGTGACTCGTACCGGAAAGCGCACCGTAGGACGTCCACTCACACATCCACAAGGTGGACCGACGGCATCATAAAGGTAGCGGGAAGACGCTGGATGCAGGCCGCCACCAACCGGCCATCGTGAAAATCATTGGGGGAGGCCTATGTCACAGAATAAGTAATAGTACAGGTACAGAAGGATTACTCCGCAAGACGATTTAAATAAATGCGAGTCTTGCTACGACGCGATACAGTGGAATTCAGCTCGCATAGCACTACGTACCTACAATTTTATTCACCTACAAGTTTTGTCTCTTTCTATCGCGTGCCTCTGAACTCTTCTTACGCTGTTAGGGTTGCTGTCTAGTAGTGTCCAGTAAAAAAATAATTAATCTACTTATTTGTAATGAGGTACGTATGTAGGTAAGTACGCATTCATTATGGAAAACCTTGGGAGAGGCCTTTGTCCAGCTGTGGACGTCATTTATTTTGGCTGAAACGAACGAACGGTTTTGTCTCTTTCTATCGCGTGCCTCTGAACTCTTCTTACGCTGTTAGGGTTGCTGTCTAGTAGTGTCCAGTAAAAAAATAATTAATCTACTTATTTGTAATGAGGTACGTATGTAGGTAAGTACGCATTCATTATGGAAAACCTTGGGAGAGGCCTTTGTCCAGCTGTGGACGTCATTTATTTTGGCTGAAACGAACGAACGCATTCTGAGCAATAGTCATGGTAGGTTAGGTTCCTATACTATCCTAAGAATTATTGATTACCTACATGGTCAACATACCTTTCAGCATCTTTGGGAAGCGAAAAAAAAGATAAATCCGGTAGATTTCTTTTCGAATTTAAACACCCGAACGCCGCACAATAATATTTCTTTCTCTTATGTCCATTTCTAAATAATACTTCGATCATAGAATTAGGTACTACAACGCACGCCAGCGACCTGACGGGCGCGCGCGTGACACTCGACTGATATAATACCCGCCGGCGGGGCGCTTCGCTGTAGGTAATTATCGGATGTACCGCGCGGAGTGAGCCAGGCCTGCCTATGTTCAGCAGTGGACGTCCTATGTCTGAAAATGATGATGATGATGAATTTGGTGAGTGGTACCGGATGTTGGCGACGCCGATGTCCCTGCAGAAGCCGCGGAAGACGACGTCCTCGACGTTGTTCATGTTCTCCTTGACCTGCTGGATCTTGGCGTCGCGCTCCAGGATCGTGTGCTCGATGCTCTCGATTTGCGGCTGCAATTCATTTATTTATTTATGTTAAAATGTATGAACTGTATTATGTATGTGACTTTGTTGGTGTACCTAATAAATAAATAAATAAATTTAAATTTTGCAAGTGAGCTTACAGATTAATCCGAAGCGAATTGATTCTACTGAAAATCACAAAAGGAAATGTAATCTGTTGACATTACAGCCACGATAGGCGGATAGGAACGTGACCGCGCGGGTTCGAATCCCACCGCGCCGCTCGACTATTGTGGTGAGCCCACTAGGAACACAAACATTTTACTAATAATCTTTAATAAGAAAAATGTGCTGTAACTGTATAATTTACGTAACTTTTCCGATTCTTCGATTTCCTTTTTTTGACCAGCAGACAAAGCAATATGTTTACCGAATAAATTGTTACTAATTTTATTTGAAGGTGTATGCGTAAACGGTGTAGGTATTTGCATAAATAAAATATTTGTATTTAAAATACTTTGTTGGCAATATTCAATTTCAGATAGAAATTGTTGAATTTCGAAGTGTTTCAGTGAAAGCAACATTGTATGTGTTTACAAAGGAATACAATAAATAAAATAGAATCAGGGTTCTATGTTGTGAAAATTGGAAAACAAAGCATTTTCGATAAAAATGTTCAGTTACTTACACCAAAATTATCCATTTTCCTTTCAAGCTCTGCAAGCTCCGCGTCGAGAGCTTTTATTTGTTTCAACTGTAACAAACACGCAATTTCGTTAAATTTTTGAATGATAAATCAGTGGAATAAAAAGAGGAAAGAAATAAAATAATTATTGTTGATATATTGCTACCATGTACCTTAATTTTGAGTTTCCGATGACCATGGCGCTTGCAACAGTGCCGAAATATCGGAAACTCAAAATTTAAGGTACATGGTAGCAATCCCGAATTAGTGACCAATAATATATTGTTAACCGGTAAGGAAAGGATTAATTAAGTTACCGTGGTGTCGCGGTCGGTGATGGCGTACTTGAGACGCGACTCGAGACCGCGGATCTGCGAGTCTACCGTCGTCAGCTCCGACTCCTTACGCGATTTCTTCATCGACTCGCGAAGTTCTTCTGTCAGTTTTTCCTGCGAAAAGATAATATCAAAATTTATTTATTTGTATAGACTAATAAATAGTACTTACAAATCGTCAAATATTTTGCCGCAACAAACGCCGAAAAGTTTTAGAAATTAAAGCATTTCTTTATCATCATCATCATCATTTCAGCCACAGAACGTCCACCGCTGAACATAGGCCTCCCCCAATGACTTCCACATCGCACAGTTGGTAGCGGCCTGCATCCAGCGCCTTCCTGCTATCTTTATCAGGTCGTCGGTCCACCTTGTGGGTGGACGTCTCACGCTGCGATTTCTGGTACGTGGCCTCCGCTCCATCGGACTCCACCTTGCTGCCCCATCGGCCGTCAGTTCTGCGTACTATGTGCCCTGCCCATTGCCACTTTATTTACTGATGCCATGGATTAGCATTTCTTTATGCCACACAAAAAATTAAGCAAAAGTTAGACATACCTTCTTGGCCTTCAACTGTGAAAGGTGCTTCTCGTCCCAGCGCTTGGCTTTGCGCGCCAAGTCCAAGGAGCCACCCGAGATGATGCCGGACTTCTGGTAGAACGTGCCGTCCAGAGCTAGCGCCTATAACACACATTTTACTCATTTTCAGAAACAGATTTTCACATATTGATACTGTTTTGTGAAAAATCTAAAAAAATAAAATAACGGTATTTTTATAGCCAGTGAGCTGCTGTAATAGTGACATTGGACGTAATGTCAATGTCACACTAGAAACGTGAGAGGACGGACGCGCGGACGACTCTGCGCGCTTTTGTACTAAGTGATGAATTGTAATTAAAATGAGGCAATATAATGTGAAGGTTAAGTACCCAGTGTTTAATTTATGAGAATAGATTTACCGGCCTCTAATAATAACTAACAGAGAATGAGTGTAAGGTTTACACATTACTATTCCGGCTGTAGTGGCCTTGCAGCTACCGAGTACGGTACCGACCGGATTTTACTGTACGGTACGGGAGGTTCCTGTACTATACGGGAGGGCACTGTACTGCACGGGTGAGTACTGAACTATAAGAGACGGTACTAACGGCACACTGGTGTACGGTACGGTACTGTAATGTAAGTACAGTAACTGCACGGGAGAGTACTGAACTATACGAAATGGTATTATAGTGCAGTGTTCCGCAAAGGGTGTACAGCGGCACACTAGTGTACCGTGGTCATTAGTTGGTGTGCCTCGGAAAAATAAGGTTATCTTATAAACTTATTTTTAGTAAGTAAGTAAGGGTAATGCCCGTGTTCACCATCAATCCCTAATTTTTAAGTGACCCCTATGAGAACAAAATTCCTGTCGTGTTACCATAGGGGTTACTTAAAAAGTAGGGATTGATGGTGAAAACGGACATAAGACTGATAAAGGTAATTACTTAAAATTGATTTTTCATGTGTGGTATACAAAAAGTTTCGTTTTCCAAGATGTACCAGTTTCCAAGATGTACAAGATGTACACAAAAAGTTTGCGGAACACTGCTATAGTGTACAGAGGGCTTAGTGTGAGTTTACATCAAACGTCCTCACTAGTGAGCGAGCGCATAAAAAAAGTCATTAAATGTATGACGGATTGCACAGCGCCCCTAGCGGAAATTTTTCAAGAACTAAAATTTAAATAACTATAGTTTTTTTTAACGCGCTCACGAGTGGGGACGATTAATGTAAACTCATACTCAGCCCACAACACAATACGGTACATACGTCGTATCGCGAGTTCTTGATGCGGTCGAGGTCGTAGGCCACGCGCGAGGCGTCCTCGGGCGTCTCGCAGACCAGCGCGTTGTTGGTCACGAACAGCACGGCGCGGTGGATGGCGGGCGGCTCAAAGCGCAGCACGTCGAACAGCAGCTTTACGTTCTTCGGCTCTTTGATGTCCCTGGAGACGAGAGAACGTCAATATCAGAGTAAATACAATAGAAAGAAAGAAAGAAAGATACATTTATTACAATGGACATCACACAAATACAGGCAATCACATAGACATGACAGTGGCACATAATAATAAAAGAAGAAAAAATAAAAACAAGAGTAAACTGAGCAGTGCCACCCATTCACCAACAAGATGCCCACTGCAACGGGACCCCACTCAGCATATGCCGTTGCCCACGGTGACGAAGGCCACGGCGCTGGTTTTCAGTGAAATGAGTAGGTCATCTTCATAGAAACGCACGGCCATGGTTTGTATGTGAGCGCGCCAACACGTATGCGGCGCGCACACATACAAACCGCGCTCGGTGCGTTTCTATGAAGATGACCTACTCATTTGTATTTACTCTCTCAATATACCCTACGGTTTATATTCGTTCGTTCGTTTCAGTCAATGACGTCAACTGCTGGACAAATGCCTCCCCCAAGGTTTTGTACAATGAACGGTCCTGCGCTGCCCGCATCCAGGTTCTTCCCGCGACCTTTACCAGGTCGTTGATCCACCTAGTAGGAGGTCTGCCCACGCTACGACTTCCAGCCCGTGGTCGCCGCTCGAGCTTATATTACCTAACCACAAAAGGAGATGTAGAAGAGATCTGGCTCGAAGGACCTATTCTAATTTGTTACGCTACATTCAAATAAAAATCTTTAAATACGTGGTGCGAAGAGCTGGTTTTTTCATTAGGGGGCGTCCATAAATTACGTGAGACAATTTTGGCCATTTTTCAACCCCCCCGCCCCCCTTGGTGAGATTTGGTGAGATTTTGCCTGACCCCCTCCCCCACCCCCCTAATCTCACGTGATATTTAATAAAATGCCTATTTTGCAATGTCTATGCTTCGAGTCTATTAGATTTATATGAAAAAATCAGTAACTCAGTGTCGTGCCACGCGCAGTGCAGGGTTCCGTAGCTTCCCGTCGTTTAGTAAGACAAGCAATTGCTTCAACCTAGGACCAGTTTTTTGATTCATAGTTAAAATAACTAATTGTTAAATTTTGCTACTAATGGTTAAATATTAATAAAATGTAAACTAATACTTAAAAAATGTACTAAAAGTCAAGTTAATCATTGTTATAAAAACATTTTTTTCTGTTATTTAACCACTTGTCATTAGACATCTGTCAAATTTGACTATTGGTTACTTTAACTACGAATACATAATATTTTCATACGTATGTAATGTCATTTTTTAGGGTTCCGTAGTCCTCGGCAGGAAGGTCTCGGGCTCCAGCATTCGCTCCTTGAGGACCTGGATGCAGCGCCGTCTCACCTGAGCCTCTCCCGCAGCGGCTTGGCCTGGATGTAGTCCAGCGGCAGGAAGGTCTCGGGCTCCAGCATTCGCTCCTTGAGGACCTGGATGCAGCGCCGTCTCACCTGAGCCTCTCCCGCAGCGGCTTGGCCTGGATGTAGTCCAGCGGCAGGAAGGTCTCGGGCTCCAGCATCCGCTCCTTGAGGACCTGGATGCAACGACGCGCCGTCTTCTCGGTGTCCACCACGATGGCCTCCATGTACTTGCCCAGCACTTTGGTGATGGCCACGTTGTAACGCTTGTGCGTCGGCTGGCACATGTTGATCATGCGGTCGTACTGCGGGCAAGGAGGGAATGAGAATGACTGACAGTTAACAACTAAGAAATATTACAAAATTACTGTTTTTACTATTTTATTATTACTAAAAATGTCTGAGATAAGAGAGGTCAAAACGACCGGGCGCAATCTGGCCGAGTGATGTCACAATAAGCCACGCTCAGTGGGGCGTGACCTACGTCANTATAGAAACAAATACGCGTGTGCTCACAGGCGCGTGGCGGTTCTGACTGATTTGCAACTTGAAGTTGTCGCGCGCTGTAGGTAATTATCTCGGCCGGCATAGGCGAGTGACGGAGGCCTGGTCATAGTAAGGCTTGTTTTAAACACGCGCGACAGCCGGGTGGTTTCTGGGTTTTCTTTGGCGAGGCCCTGAAGCGGTAACCGTGCCCTAAGGCCGAGTGACCGCGCGATTGTGGTTGTGTGAACTAGGCCTAATGCCCGGTTCCCACTACCACGGTAATACTATCATACAGAATTGTAACTTCATATAAACGGACGAAACACGAGCTTTCCTTCGAAATTCAAATCTCGGTATGCGCTCGACATGCAAAAGTCGGGGGTCTCGCGAATGTGGCACAGTAATAAACGGACGATGTGTTGTTTTTGAAACAGTTAGCGCTCTTTTTTTTTTATAAAAATAATTACAACTACATACCTATTTATACAGGGTGCTAGGTAAATAGGTTTGTAAGCTGACACTAGCCCAGGTTAACATATTATGCATATAAATGGTATGGTGAAGTCAGTGATACCATTATTTTATTTTTTTAAATTTTCATACAAAATAAAATTTATAAAATTAGATTTGTATGAAAATTAAAATTATTAAAATGATTGTATCAATTTTCTGACTTTATTATACCATTTATATGCACATGTTAACATGAGCTAGTGTCGGCTTATAAACCCATTTACCGAACACCCTGTATAATAATAAAGCATTTTGTACACCTCAGTCAAGGCGCATTCAATTTACGATCGCAAATTAAATTTTTAATTAAATCTGCTAATCACAAAATAACATGCATTTTATCCTATTTCATTCACTAAGCTATTATATTTGTCAAAATAAAATAAAAAATTACATTCACAAAACTAGATAGAAATTTTAAGTAGGCAGATGTAATGAAAATAGGGCCTGCAGGTGGGCAGCCCTATCGCATGTTGTCATTCCGTGACGTACCGCGCGGCTGTTGACATTTATTTCAAAAATATGGCCGAGTTGGAATACTGTATAGATAGTATTACCGTGCCACTACGCCAGAGCGGCAAATCTGCCGGACCAGTAAAACTCCCGGAAGAGCTAGATGCTGTACAATTTATATGAAGCTATTCACATTATCCCGGAACCGGCATTGTTACCGAGTGTTTTGTTACCGGACCGGCGCATTGTGAACGAGTTTGTCCCTTATCGGTCCTTAGCGTCATTCGGCTTGTATTTTTTGATAAAAGTAGACTCGTTAACTGTCCCATTTATTCTTGCGGGATCCGGTGTAGTTAGTTAGTTAGTTTTGCAGGGCAATCGAATACCGCACTTAGCCTCATGATAGGGCCATTGTGCGCGATTTGTGGTTTATCTTCCTACTCCAACCACCCCAGATCCCCCCAGAAGGCGAGCAGCCCGTCCAGGCTGCTGCAAGCTTCCTGTAGCGACGACGGTGATCGAAGAAATTGAGCCCGTTGTTCTTCCACGCTACTGCACTCCATGAGCACATGCTGCGGTGTTTCCTCTGCCTCCATGCACCCCCTGCACAGTGGGCTGTCTGTGACACCTATGTTGTATAGGTGCTTGTTTAGCATACAGTGTCCTGTTATGACACTTAAAACCTTGCGGATGCTGTCCCTGTTTAGTCTGATGAGGCTGCGGGAGAACTTTTTCGATACGTCCGGAACCGCATCTTTTGTTTGCCTGCATCCTTCGCTATTTTTCCATTCTGTGTGGTGTTTTTCTTCTGTTTTGGAACGCAGCCAGTTCCTGATCTGTGCTTGTGGTATCGGCAGTATTGGTTCCGGGCCAAATACTGTTGTGTCCGAACCTCTTTTTGCCAGTTCATCCGCTGCGTCGTTGCCTAAAGAGTTACTGTGCCCTTTGATCCATTGTAGGGTAACTCCATTTACAGCTGCAATGTCTTGGAGCGCTTCATGGCATTCCAATATAAGGGCCGTTGTTATTGTGTTGCTTTGTAGCGCTTGCAGTACGGATGCACTATCCGAGATAATTCTTATATTTAGACCTCGGATGTCTCTGGCTGTTACCGCCTGTGCTGCTTTGGTAATTCCAATGCATTCTGCTTGGAAAATTGTATTGTGTTTATCTAAAGTTGTTGATATTCTTATATTAAGATCATTCGAGAAGACACCAGCTCCTGTACCCGTTTGAGTTTTGGAGCCGTCCGTGTATATCCTAACTTCATTGATTCCAGAGTAATCTCGCGTCTCCGCTGTAAGTTGGATATCATATCTTCGGTCGAAAATGTGTTCACAGGGGATCCGGTGTAATGTGGACACTCTGCCCGTCTGGTAAATCTGCTGATCCGGCATAGTGGAAACGCGGCCTAAGGGTTTTGGCACTGTTAACTACAAGAAATAAATATCTACCGTAGGTTTGATGATTTGCAGTTTTTCCAATATTTCCAAAATTTACGTTGCTTGGCCGGCCGGCTGTTAAGTTGGAAGAGAATAAAGACACTTAGGCCGGCAATACACGGACCGCTTGAAGCAGTCAGGGTCGGCAGCTTCAAGCTGCGACTGCACAGTAAACTGCAGAGTTCTATGGACGCACATACACGAACCGCTCGAGCAGTTGCAACTGATTCGGGCGGTCGACAGCACGGTGAATTTTCATGGTGCGGTCAAACAGTCGCCAGCCATACACTGATTGCTCGAGCTGTCGACAGCTCTCGCGCAGTTACCTCCGCCCACTTTCTTCATTCCACGGCGCGCGCTTGTCNTCTGCCCGTCTGGTAAATCTGCTGATCCGGCATAGTGGAAACGCGGCCTAAGGGTTTTGGCACTGTTAACTACAAGAAATAAATATCTACCGTAGGTTTGATGATTTGCAGTTTTTCCAATATTTCCAAAATTTACGTTGCTTGGCCGGCCGGCTGTTAAGTTGGAAGAGAATAAAGACACTTAGGCCGGCAATACACGGACCGCTTGAAGCAGTCAGGGTCGGCAGCTTCAAGCTGCGACTGCACAGTAAACTGCAGAGTTCTATGGACGCACATACACGAACCGCTCGAGCAGTTGCAACTGATTCGGGCGGTCGACAGCACGGTGAATTTTCATGGTGCGGTCAAACAGTCGCCAGCCATACACTGATTGCTCGAGCTGTCGACAGCTCTCGCGCAGTTACCTCCGCCCACTTTCTTCATTCCACGGCGCGCGCTTGTCATTTGTTGAGCAGTTAATACCAACTGCTCGAGCAGTTAATACCAACTGCTCGAGCAGTTATCACTGGCAGCTTCAAGCTGTTGACTCTTGACTGCAAGAACCGTCCGTGTATGTTGATCACTGACTAACTGCTCGAGCTGTCCATGTATTGCCGGCCTTAGGAAAAAACCGAAGACTGCCGAGCGCGCCCGATCGTCCATCTTCAGCTGCCTTCACCGCTCTCCGTTCATGTACGGTGCCGCATGCGGCGTGCGGGAGATTTCTGGAACGCATGCCACAGGGCCCGCATTCGGGGAACCGTTTTCATTCGTCGATAGGGTCCAAATGGGGAGTCCGAGAGATTTCTAGAACGCGTGCCAGGGTATTTAAATGGCAATGCCAGATTTTGTATGGAAAGTGGCGTCTTTTTTTTTTCGCGCGGCCATCGACCAAACTTTGTTTTTTGATTACAAAATAGTGTAATAAACCAAACTTATTATTGCATGTATGTATACCTCTAAACTCAGTCTGAACTGAGTTAATGATTTTCATACTAGATTTGCTTTTTGTGCGTAAGTTTTGTAAGAAATTGGAACAAAATATTGCGCTATTTTTTTATTGCGCTGATTCTGCTCCATACTGATGTCTGGAGCCTTTAATGGATGGTATTGTTTGTTTACACATACAATGTCACTATTTTGTTGCAATTTCTTCTAACTTCTAATGCTCGTCACTCAGTTCAGACTAAGTTTAGAGGTATACATGTCATAGTAAGTTTGGTTTATTACACTATTTTGTAATAAAAAAACAAAGTTTGGTCGATGGCCGCGCGAAAAAAAAAGACGCCACCTTCCATACAAAATCTGGCATTGCCATTTAGGCGCGAACGGCACGTACCACGCCGGGTATGTCCCGCTTGAAGCTCTCGACGATCTCCTGCTTCTTGCGGCGGCGCGCCTCCTCGTGCTTGTCGACGCGCGCGTCGCCCAGCTGCCCCGCCACGTCTTCCAGCTGCGCCTGCAACTCGGCCGCGCGTCCGCGGCACTCGCCCACGTCGGCCTGCACAGATCACACTTCTCACTAGAGATGTAAATTGACTGAATATGACGGGTGAAAAACGGTCAATAAAAATAATAAGACGCCATAAAAGTTGACGTGCGCAGCGATGCGATATAGTAATTTTCAACACTACGTCTCACAACTACAACATCATCGACATCCAAAATATCCAATAAGTTCGCAACACGTCTTTGTTACTATTGGAATAAGGTTGTGTTGTCAACTAATTTACCATTTTGGGTGTCACGAACTATTTGATGCTGACTATAGCACAATATCTTATTCATAAATTCAAAGCACAGGTTAAGGAAATCCTTATGAAAAAAGGATACTACAAAGTAAACGATTATTTAAATGACAAGAGTGCGTGGAATTTACCTGCCTAGCTCGCACTTATTACGTGTCATGTAAGCTATAAATTACTGTATTGGATTGAAAAAGAGGCTAACAAAAGTGACTGAGTTTCTTCCGCCACTTCTCAGCACCAGCCCATATGTTGTCCCGAAGTGGTGGTAGGGCAAGCTATATTTGGGACGTGTATAAGTGCCCTGGAAAGGTCCTATGTACAGAATAAACTAATTCATTTCATTTCACCAGAACTAGCTGGTCATAGCGAAAGCATGGTACAGGCAGTCATAAGAGCAAAGCGACACCGCAAGACGGTTATTAGAACAAAACACCAACGCAAGACGGCCACGAGACCAAAGCGACACCGTCCAACGGGGTCGAGAAGTGGTATCGTACCTGTAGTTCGGCCCTCAATCGCCGCTGCTCTTCCAACGCTTGCTCCGAGCTCTTGATGTGCTCGTTTAGTTTTTCCACCCTCTTCATGGCTTCGTTACGTTCATGGCCCTGCAAAAAATGTGTAAATGTTACTATGATATATAAAAGTATGATGAGGGCTATTGTATTTGCCGGTTGGCGCCACTGCAATGTTCTGTAAGTGAGCGCCGAAGTGGTAGGAGAATTATCGTATCGAACTCGCTAGGATGGCGACATGACACTGTTGGTAGAGTGAGGTTGTCACCGGCACCGGTCAGTGGTGCCAAATAAATTATTTATCAGTTATAGGATTTTGCAACAAAAACATTTTTATAACGATAAACAGATATTTACCCTGCGCCCGAGCAGACGACGCCGCATCTCTTCAGTCTGCCCGCGACCATGACTCGTGCGACCGAGTTAAAACGTCGGGAGGGTAAATATCTGTTTACCGTTATAAGTATTTTTGTTGCAAAATCTCGAGAGTGATAAATAATTTATAGTAAAAATGCAATATAACAGTTAAAAGTGGTGCCAAATGTTTAGTATTATAAAATGACTAATAGCCGCCAACGACTTCGTACGCGAGGATCCCGTTTTATCCCCTTAGGGGTTCAATTTTGCAAAATTCCCGTCTTAGTAAGTCCCTATTTTCTAAAAGGAGCCCCCATGCAAAATTTGAGACTCCTAGCATTTGTAGTTTCTGAGATTTCGTGATGAACGAGTGAGTCAGTCAGTGAGAGTGACATAGGTATATTTTCATTATGAGTAGTTTAGAAACTTCGGAATGAGTTGCGTGGGCGCACCTTCTGTCGATGTTTGTTCTCGAACTCGCCCTTGCGGCGCAGCTCGTTGTCCAGGCGGTCCTGGTCGGCCTTCTGCTCGCGGTTCACGGAGTCCAGCTCCTGCAGGTAACGCGCCGCCTGCCGCGACGCCTCCATCTTCAGCTCCTCGTACTCGCGGATCTGCGATACATTATACAATAGAATCTTGATTATCTGGACTTCGATTCTTTACGGCTCTAATTACCGATTTTGATCCTGGACCCATCAATTCGGCACGGCGCCACCTGTGATACAGTTCAGCGCCGCCACCGTAACACGTTCAGACGTCGTCTTGGTTCATTGTTAAAAGAAATTGATTCACCCAATGATCTAAATGATGTATGTAGAACACTTTTTACAGTAAAAAGTTAATTATTGTTTGATTTTACTTTGAAATCGATTATCGGGATTTTCGATTATCCGGGATACCCCTGGTTTTAATTGATCCGGATAATCGGGATTCTACTGTACACTGTTATAGAGATAATATAAAGGTTGCGATGCGATATACAGGGTGTTTGGCGCATCGTGTGCCAAAATGATTTGGCGGATAGAATGGGTCATTTCCTATATTTTCAGCCCCCATAACACGTTCCATGCCAGGCGGCTACTTTTAAATTAATTTTTATAGTAATTTCACCAAAATACCCAAATCGCATCATTTAATTTCGATTAAAATAAAAACTACTAAGCGCAGCCCTAAAGTAAATATTTTGTTTTGACGTGCATTAATGTAGGGTTGCATCAAATCTAAATTTACTGGCAAATATCATCTAGTTTTTTTTAAATTCAGCTTTTAAGTTTTCAGAAAAGTTAAAAACGGACTGAACATTTAAGTTTACATGGGTATAATTTTTTTTTTAAAAGAGATAGCGATCTTCGGATTTTATCAAAACTTCTCTAGTCTATTCTCATTCAAACGGTATACTAATCTTGTTTAAATAATAACAACAACTTCACAAA
>NW_021134369.1:0-3427 GCF_004193835.3 Ostrinia furnacalis | reverse complement strand
TAACATTTCTATTAACTGATTAACTTTTAAGTTAACTTTAAAAAATGTTAACGGACTCGTTAACTTCCGTTAAATTATCCTAAGTCCGTTAATCGTTAATCCAGTACCTACTATTTACCAAAAAGATACAGCAAGCACGCTGAAAAACGCGTTCTGACAAGTACGTTCGGGCTTCCAAAACTTCCAGAACCCTAAACATCGGTTTTTATAACCAACGCAACGATATAAAAAATGCATTTTTTTTATTTATTTACAACTGAATTTAATATTCTCCTCAACCGATTGAGCTGAAATTTAGTATACTTATGTAAGTACGATGACAATGCAATGTTATGGTACTATTGAGCTAGTCTGATGATGCGAGTCAAGATGTGGCCATAGAAAAGTACTCCTAAATGAAACGGCATAATCGCATCGAATTTGGGTTCGTTGGATTTGTCTTTTTGAGCACTTTAGTACTAGATGATGTCCAGGGTCCTGATGATGGAGTCAGGAGGTGGCTATAGGAATTCCTAAACGAAACGGTGGAAACTTATCATGTTTGGGTTTGTTGGATTTGTCTTTTTTATTTGAGCACATTGGTGCTAAAATATATTGTAATTGTACCAAGGCTTTGAGATATAACTAAAAATTATAATAATAAAAACTTTTTTTTAAAACTAGCTTTTATTCTGAAATGCAGTTATACTAAAACGAAAAAAAATATTAATATTAAGGACATTTTTTATTTTCTTTCATAATTAAATAATAATGCTACATCGAGTTGAAATGGCGTGAAACGTCAGGCTTGAGTAGAATTTTTACTCAAAAGTGACGTCACGCGAGATTTCAACTCAATATAATACTGTAATTATTCGAATATGAAAAAAAATCAAAAATATGTGTCCAAATTTTTTTTATTATCTGTCTGACGGACTAAATAGAATTTCGATTTCATTACCCAGTCATCATCCCTATTATTTGAACTTTGCATACAATTTTTTTGTTTGTTTTATTATCACGTGTTAACGGATTAACAATTAACGTTAACTTGCGTTAAATCTTCCGAAATGTAACGTTTTAACGTTTAACGTAGTAATTTTTTTTAGTAACGGTTTAACGATTAACGAAGTTAACTATTTGATTAACGGTGCCCAGCTATGGGAATGGGTTAACGGTGTAGTGGTTAAGAGTGATCGTACTACCGAAACTTGAATCGGTAGTACAACACAGAAACTAGTGAGTTATTATAGATATTATACTGTTTATTGTACAGAGCAATTAGTGCATAATACGCCGAGAAGAACACAAGTTTATGTAAAGTTTGTGAAGACATTATGCATATTAGTTAGAATAGAATAGAATTGGTTTAACGACACATTACAAAGACACAATACAGAAAAAATACACAAAAAACACAAAATAATACATAAGCTATAAAACAAAGAGTTAAGGGTAAGAGAAAAAAAAAACTGTGCCAATAGGCACCCGCTCAGCATTTATCGTGACATGCTCAAAAGGGCAAGTCACGAAGCTGGTCTTCCGCGGATGCCCTTGCTTATTGCGCATCCCTTAGAGAAGACACCGACCAAAAATAATAATAATGAAACCGTAATTATAAAGTTCGATGTCTCTCCAAGGGGCGCGCAACGCAGGGTTGTGTGTATTACAATTACAGTACGAATCAGTAATTATTTAATTAATACAAATAATTAACTAAACAAAACGACAGAAGAGAAGAAGGAAAAACAAAAAAATACAAGAAACAACAATAACCTCTAAAATCGAATTATCGATTAATCGATTAATCGCAAAGACGATTTTATATCGCAATAAATTAAATTAAATTATTATAAATTAAAAAAAAAATCGGCTTGATAACTCCAGTGTGTAAATATTTAAGATGGTTAATTATTCCAAACAAAGACATATGAAGAGCAATTTGAGACAATGGTTTTTAAAAGTTAATGTCTTTTAAAAGTTAACGTCTCCGGACATTTTATTTTATTAGAGAATGCTTAAATATAGATAAAGATCGCATTATAGCAACTTTTTAATGCCACGATTAAATACACGACAGCAGTGGCAAAATGACAGGTCCCAAAGCGATGAAAAAAAAAAAGTTAGAAGAATGCTTAAATATAGATAAAGATCGCATTATAGCAACTTTTTAATGCCACGATTAAATACACGACAGCAGTGGCAAAATGACAGGTCCCAAAGCGATGAAAAAAAAAAAGTTAGAAGAAGAAAAGACTGTCACGGAGAAAAAAAAAAACCCACTTGTTACGGAGTTCACTTTTTCTATCACTTACCTTAAATCAGTCATCTTTCAAATGTTGCACATAAAAATTGTTTACACTACCCACATTAGTAAAAATATTTATGTAAAAACTAGCGTTTTTTTAAAAGAACGCTAGTAACAAGTGGGGTAAGTTTCTGTAGTAATGCATTTATTAATAAATGTTAAGGTATTTTATTTAAGTAGAAGTAGTACCAATGTAATACAGGCTTTTGGGGGTGGAGTAGATGATAGATATAATGCATGGAATATTTAAAATAATAGTAAATATTATAATAATGAAACAAAAAAAATAAATTAAAAATACCCAAATGATTCCTCTTTATAATATTAGTAAAGTAATAGATATGTATTTTAAATCCTAGTTTTGTCACCCAGTTGATTGAATTTGATACAAGTTTTGGTACAATGGCTCCTTCATGGAAATTTCCATGTCAATATGAATAATTAATTTTATAAAAGTACCATTACTTACACGACGCGAATGCACAAAGGTTATTTTCACAAACAGGAAAAGAGTCACCGATACTCTGCTGTAAAAAAAACCTTGACCAAGGGCATCTTCAATTTTCGCCTCGCGGAAGGTGCGATTTATTTGATGTTGAGTATTATTATTTCTTCATTTATTTTGGGTGGAAATATTTTTACTTTATGTAACGTGTTATGGGCAAGATTGTATGGAGAGAAAAAGGTGTCCCTTTAATTTTGATAGTAATGTGCAGATACTTAGGCAGATTTATAAGCAAAAAAACAGTATTTATACAGAGTGGCCAAAACAGTTTCTAAAAGAAAAAAAAATAGATTCCTTACAAAAAAGTGTATTCAAATCACCCCAATGTATGTTCTACGATTTTGCTTAGTTTAGGACAGTGGTTCTTAACCTTTAAGTCATGAGGGACCATTTTACCAAATTTCTGTCTTGTCAGGGACCACCTCATAATCGGTCAAAACCAGTTTGACTGCAAAAATCAGTTAAAAGTGGTTTTGACCAAGGTGTGCAAGTGCACATCGTGGACCACTTGGAATGCCTCCAAGGACCACCAGTGGTCCGCGGACCACCGGTTAAGAACCACTGGTTTATGAGACTTAATTTTGTGATATTTTAAAATTTTATGACCTAGTAGGCTATTAACTCTATCTACTAAA
>NW_021134367.1:0-727 GCF_004193835.3 Ostrinia furnacalis | reverse complement strand
TACTAGCTGACCCGGCGAACTTTGTTCCGCCTTAATGGCAATAAATAACGGGATAAAAAGTATCCTATGTCCTTCTCCTGGCTCTAAACTACCTCCCTGACAATTTTCAGCTAAATCGGTTCAGCCGTTCTTGAGTTATAAGCGAAGTAACTAACACGACTTTCTTTTATATTAGATAAAGACAGCAATTATGTCAAAAATGTTATTTGCGCCAGATAGGGCTATAGCTAAGCTATATGAAAAAAAATAATGCATGCCATTTTGTTAGTTGGTTACAGAACTATACCCAAAGACATCGAAAATTTTGCCTCCGAAGAAATACCCTTTATAGTCCAGTCATTTAAGCTTAAATTAGGTAAGAATCTCGGAATTAGAGATACCCAGCTGTAAGTCTGTAAATACTTGTATATTGACACCCTAAAAGTTGTCTCAAAACCTACATATGGTAGGGTGTAAGCAACTATTAAATTTTAAGGTCAAAGGTCACAAAAATCGTTTTTTTGCGCTTTTTTTGGAAATATCTCATTTCCTATGGGTTTTTTGCTATTTGTATTTATTATCAATATTGCAGAATACTAAATTCTCTACAAATTTTGTTTAAAAAATTTTTTAATACGGTGAACCGTTTTCGAGATAGAGGGCGGAGAGCGCGCGGTCACTGCATCACTTCAGGTCAACTTAAGCGCTAATTCCCGTGGGAATTTCGGGAATTCCTTGTTGTAAATAA
>NW_021134365.1:0-719 GCF_004193835.3 Ostrinia furnacalis | reverse complement strand
CCCGGACACACTGTATAATGATGGATGACGATAAGTTAAAACAGAAACCATTCATGAAGATGATAACATTTGGAGAAAGTGGTTATGGACAGATTTTTTGAACGAAAACTTGCTAGAGGCTTGCCTGATATTTTCAGGCAGAGAATTCCAGAGCCTTATGGCCTGGAGACGGAAAGAGTCGGAGAGAAAACCAGTTCGGTGAAGAGGGGTGGAAAGGACAGACTTATTAGAAGAACGGAGCTGACGTGAGTGCGTTGAACTGAGAAGAGTGAACTGTGACTTGAGATAAGATTCTGAGATATTTGTAACGTTATGGAAGTCTGAATACTTTTACCATACATACTGTAAATTATGTTCAGATGGAATTTGAGGTTTTCTAACAAGTGATAAAAGTAGTTAAGAATATGATTGTGGTTATAAAGAATTAAAAATAATTACGTTCATATTACTAGTTTTAAAATGAATCGTAAATACAGTTATCCATTATTTTGCACTCAAGTGTACCTATGTACAAAACTGTTATGTCAGTTTCTTATTATCGACAAAGGTTTTCATCGCGATTAATACAGGGCGAGTTTGTAAACAGTATCCAAAAGGTTATGCCCACTTAGTATGGGACCTTTGGCCTGAGATGGACAGACATTACAGCATGTAATTTGTTATTTATTAAATAGTCTATACCAGTAAGAAACATAATATAAATGTCATTTTGTATCCAT